>NC_077231.1:257722595-257740095 GCF_027887165.1 Monodelphis domestica | reverse complement strand
TTAATTACCATATGAATGATTGATGGGATTCTCCGGTAAATCCATCTAGACCAGATTTGTACCCCCTTCCCTTTGATAGTTCCTTTATGACATTCAACTTTACTTCCTTAAATCATATTGCTTCAGATCTCTATTTCTCACTTTGCTAATTCTGATATTTTGTAGTAAATAATCTTCCATTTCCTTTAACATTTTGCTTTTGTTAGCCTACGGTTTTGTGTAATATTGTAAGTTCTGATCATCTTTATATTTTATCTTTGTTGTTGATTTACCTTATTGATTTTTGAAAGTAATTTGACTTTTCTTACTTTTCCTTAAAAATCAGGTTATGTAAAGGTATATTGATTTTGTTCTTTCTAAAGAATTAACTTTGACTTTTTTGATGTTTTGATGATTTTCAATCTTACCTATTATTTCTATTCTAATTTTTAAAGTTTTTTCTTTTTGTTCTTAGTTTTATTAGGAATAATTTTATTGACTGATAAGTTGAGTAGAAGTCAGAGAACAGCTGCTCAGAATTTCCAGAGTTCCGTGTGTCAGTTAAAATAAAACAAACTCCATCTGAGGATTTTGACAGAATCTCCTGCTTCCCATTCTGACTTCCACTCAATTTATTAATCAACAATATTATTCCTAATAGTTTAGATATATTAATTAGTTGGTTTTCTAATTCTTTAAACTATATTCAAGTCTATTAATTCTAAAGTTGTTGATTCTCTAGTTTTTTAAAAATGTTATTCTCAATTAATTCATCTTTGACAATGTTCCTTACCCCTATTTCTTAGTGAGAAGAGGAAAGGATTTCCTGGGCAATATGATATTGAAATCTAGTCTTCAGCCAAGAGAAGGGGAGCATCCAGGGAATTGCTAGGTTCAGAGGCTACAGCCATTTTTTACAGGGAGAGACATTGACTGGTGTCTAGTACCCCAAAGTTGTTTTCTTTCTGATGGGAGTCTAAACTATTGGATTATGCCAATTAAGTAAGGACGATTTTAGGACCTTATGGAAAGCGGGAGAGAAAAGGAGAATTATATTTATTGTTTATTGTCTTCTCTTACTTCTTTAAAGTTTTTCACATTGTTTATGAGTTCCTAAGTGTCCTCTGAACTTTCTGTATTATGGTTTGAAATAAAGACTGTAATGTATTTGATATAGGTGTTACCTTGAATATTTGTATGAGATCTAGGTGACCCTTTGATTCATATATATGGAAACTTAGACATGAACAATATTAAATTTTATCAGAGTAAAATCTTGTTGGACATATGAAAGCTTTGAAGAGCCAGTCCATTCTCTGCAAGCCCAAAGTCTTTTGTCTATAGATATTCTAGAGAAACCTCCAATATATATTCTTCATTGTACAGTTCTTACAGGTCTCTTTCTGAGCTGCTTTGACTAATTCTATGCTAGGGCCAGATCATCTAATAAAATAAAACTATTCCAGATAAGCTAGACTATTACCCTATACTTAACTAAGCTCTAAGAAGATATCATCATGTATGAATCCACTATGGAATCCATGGCCCAGTATCCCAAAATCAAAATAAAGCATTCTTTGCTTTGAAAGGCTTTTATTCTACTTGGGAGAGGGGAATGGAAGTTATACACACTTAAAAGGTAGAATGAAGAGAGACAGAGAGTACAGGGAGAACCAGGGAAGATGCTACAGAGGAGTTGGCACCTAAAATGTTACTTGAAGAAAGATAAAAATTGGGGTCAGCTAGGTGGCTCAGTAGATTGAGATCCTGGCTTGGAGATGGGGAAGTCTCAAGTTCAAATCTGACCTCAGACACTTCTTAGCTGGGTGATTCTGGGCAAGTCACTTAACCCCCATTTCCTAGCCCATACTGATGTTCTCTTTTGGAACCAATATCCAGTACTGATTCTAAGACTGAAGCTAAGGGTTTAAAAAGAAAGGACAAGGGTCATGAGGGCTATAGAAGAGAGGTAAATATGTTTTGTCCATTGGAGAAGAGTCTATGAAATTGTCTGTGGGCAGAATATAAATTACTAAGTTCAGGAAACAATAATTCAGTTTGATTGGAATGGAGGGGGATGCTATGAAAGAAGTGTGGAAATGGAGGTTAGAACCAGATTGGAAGGCCTTAAATATCAAATTGAGGAATATGTGATCTAACTTTACAGTTTTTTCTTGGATAATACATGCTTTATTTTTAAATATTTTTCCAGATTATATGTCAGTACAGTTGAAATAATATTAATTTAATAATCATTTCCTGACATTTTGAGAGTCACATTCTCTCCCTCCCTCCCACTTTTCCTTCTTCCTCAAGATGGCAAGTAATATGACATAGGTTGTACACATGCTATCATGTAATACATAATTCCATGTTTGTTGTGTTGTAAAAGAAGATATTTATACTAGAAAAAAATTCATGAAGGAAAGTGAAGAATGGTATGCTTCAATCTGCATTCAGATTCCATCAGTTCCTTCTATGGTGATGGATAACTGTTTTCATCATGAGTCCCATGGAATTGCCCTGGATCCTTGCATTGTTGATAATAATTAATTTCAGCACAGTTGATCATCATGCATTGTTGCTGTTCCTGTGTACAACATTCTCCTGGTTCTGCTCGCTTCACTTTGTATCACTTCATATAAGCCTTTCCAGGTTTTTTGGTGATCATCTTCTTTGTCATTTCTTATGGTTGAAATAGTTTTCCATTACAACTGTATGCCATATCTTTTTCAGCCATTTCCCAATTGATGGACATCCTTTCAGTTTCCAGATCTTTCCACTAGAAAAAAGGGCTGCTATAGTTTGGTACAAGGAGGTTCTTTTCCCCTTCTTTGATCTCTTTGGGATATAGAACTTGTAGTGGTAGTGCTAAGTCAAAAATATGGACAATTTTGTGGCCCTTTGGGCATAGTTCTAGATTGCTCTCTAGACTGGTTGCATCAGTTCATAGCTCCACCACAGTGACTTTGTATTTTATTTTTTATTTTTATTTTTAAAATTTGGATAATTTATTTAATTAGTTAATTTAGAATATTTTTCCATGGTTACAAGATTCATGTTCTTTCCCTCTCCTTCCCCCACCCACCTCCAACATATGTGTAATTCTGCTGGGTTTTACTTGAGTCATTGATCAAGACCTATTTCCATATTATTGCTATTTGCACTAGGATGATCAGAGTCTACATCCCCAATCATATCCCCCTCAACCCATGTGATCAAGCAATTGTTTTTCTTCTGTGTTTCTATTCCCACAGTTCTTCCTCTGAATGTGGATAGTGTTCTTTCTCATGAGTCTTTCAGAATTGTCCTGAATTATTGCATTGCTGCTAGTAGAGAAGTCAATGGACTTCATTTGATTGTACCACAGTGTATCAGTCTCTGTGTGTAAGGTTCTCCTGGTTCTGCTCCTTTCACTCTGCATCAATTCCTGGAGGTCTTTCTAGTTCACAAAGAATTCCTCCAGCTCATTGTTTCTTTGAGCACAATAGCATTCCATCACCAACAGATACCATAATTTGTTCAGCCATTCCCCAATTGAAGGGCATCCCCTCATTTTCCAATTTTTTTGCCAACACAAAGAGCAAAGCTATGAATATTCTGGTGCAAGTCTTTTTCTTTATGATCTCTTTGGGGATCCAGCAGTGGCATGGCTGGACCAAAAAGCAGACAGTCTTTTAGCGCCCTTTGGACATAGTTCCAGATTGCCCTCCAGAATGGTTGGATCAATTCACAACTCCACCAGCAATGCATTAATGTCCCAACTTTGCCACATCCCCTCCAGCATTCATTACTTTCCTTTGCTGTCATGTTAGTCAATCTGCTAGGTGTGAGGTGCTACCTCAGAGTTGTTTTGATTTGCATTTCTCTGATTATAAGAGATTTAGAACACTTTTTCGTGTGCTTATTAATAGTTTTTATTTCTTTATCTTAAAATTGCCTATTCATGTCCCTTGCCCATTTATCAATTGAGGAATGGCTTGATTTTTTTGTACAATTGATCTAGCTCCTTATAAATTTGAGTAATTAGATCTTTGTCAGAAGTTTTTGTTATATGTTTTCCCAATTTGTTGCTTCTCTTCTAATTTTGGTTGCATTGGAATTTTTTTTGTACAAAACCTTTTTAATTTAATGTAATCTAAATTATTTCTTTTACATTTTGTAATTTTATTCTAACTCTTGCTTGGTCTTAAAATCTCTCCTTTCCCAAAGATCTGACAAGAATACTTTTCTGTGTTCACCTAATTTACTTATAGTTTCTGACTTTATGTTTAGGAGGACTATTTTGTTAAATTATTTGGAAGATGGATTGGGCTGGATACAAGGAGTTCAATTTGGAAGCTATTATTGTAGTCTAAGAGAATAGGAGCTAATCTGTGAATGGAGAAAAAGAGGGAGAGATACAATGTAGATAGAATCTATGAGACTTATTCACTTATTAGATATAAAAAGTGAGGAGAAAAGAGATTTTGGGATGACTTGGATATAAAGAAACTGAGTGATGAGAAGGAAGATAGCATAGTTTAGGAAGAAAGGCGATAAGTTCTATTTTGGATACATTGAGCGTAAGATGATGACAGAACAAGTAGGTGAACATCTCTAGCAGGAAGTTGGTAACATGGGACTGATGATCAAGTGACATTATTAAAGGATATTCAGATTTGGATGTCTTCTGCCTAGGGACATTAGAGTCTATGGTAGGTGATGACATCACTGAAAGAAAGGGCATAGAGAGAGGAGACCTCAGGTCACATGGATCTTCTAGGGGCACAAAAAGGGAAAGCAGGAGACTACACTGATCTATTCCACTTTTTTTTTCATCTTTCCTTCTATAAAGCTGTCTTATCCCAAGTCTACTTACAGTAAGTGGCCAGGCTTGGCTCGAGTCCAGACTGAGGGCTGTGCCTGAGCTGGTGGGCAACACAGGACAAGAGCATGGTTCCAGGAAAAGCCCCCTCCCCTGGGGAGTGGGATCAAACCCAGTAGTTGATTCAGGATTGATGGACATTATATGCCTGTGAATTACATTTTTCTAAATAATTTATCAGCACCTCAAGAGGACTCCATTCCATGTTCGGAGCTACATGTGTTTTCCATGTGTGCTGCATCTGTCAAAAGTAACCAAACAAATCTGTATTTAACTTGTCAGACTATAATCAAAAGTTCCACTAATTACTTCCGCATGAAGCCTACCAAGCGTTTTCCCTTAATCATCAGGAACAACTCCTATTAGCCAGCAAAACAGCTCCATGATACTGTTTGATTGGGTTTTGTGGGCAACTGGAGAGGCACAGCTCAGAATGGGGGGATGGGGTCCAGTTCATCCCATCCAATGGAGATTTTCTCATTTGTTCGAACCTTTGTCCCCACAAAAGTCATCATTGCCACATCAAGAGTGTGGCTATGGGAAAGTGAAGTATAAAGACCGCATTCCTAAAAAAGGGTTGGACATTTGCGCCAGAGAGAGGAACTATGCCAGAAAGCTAGATTCTGGCAAAGGAATTAGCCTTTCTAGGCTGCTGGCCCAATAGACTGGGGAATGGTGGCAAGCTGAAAAACAGCCATTTTTTATATATACACTATTTGGATCACTTGTTTTTTCCTTCACAGTACCAATACCAATGGGAGAGTGAGAGCCAAAGATTTTTGATCCCAGGAAGAAAAGCTGACATGCTTGCAACATTTCATTCTTTTTCCTTAGTCTTCTTTATGGGTCCAAATCTCAACTCCATCTTAGAAGTCCTTCATTCTGTAAGAATAGTGAGTAAGGGGGAAAAGGAGAAGGTTTAGATGTAACAGGTATCCTTTAGACTTAGAGATGATCTATAGATCTTACAGAAGTCCTCATAGATGCAACTGGGGGGGGCAGAGATGCAAGAAATGTTATAGGTAAAATCTGTAAGACTTGGCAACTCATTGGATATGGGAGATGAGGGAGAAAAAAAGACTTGGAGGCCATGAAACTAAATGATGATTACAACAGTAGTGCCTGGTTTAGGGAAAAAGATCATGAGGCTTTCTCTCCTCCCTTTTTGGAACATGCTCACCCATCATTCCTAGTGACTGTGTGGAAGCACTTGAAATATGTGAGGTGGGAGTGAGGGAAAATAACAGAGGGAACTTGCTCAGATTTTCTCTTTCTGGTGAATCTCACAGAGCATAGACATATATGTTCTGCCCAGTTTCAATCCAACTTTGAAGATGTTTCCAGTCATGCATGATTGATTGAAGGGAAGGTTTTTTGTACTTAAAACAACAACAACAACTAACTAACTGCTGAAGTTAAAGAACCAATGATTCAGGATTAGGTAAGCCAGAACTGAATGTTTATAAAAAAGGGAATATGTGTCTTTTTCCTTAGCTACTTTGAGTTGAGGGAGTTGCTCAGACCTTCTGAGTTGGGAAAGGGCAACTGGCTACATTCCTCCACTTGGCTACCATGTGTCCATGAGCATATGGTAGCCCTGTTTCTTCTGAGTACCTGAAAGACTTGAGTAATGTATATCCAGCCTAAAGCAGAATTCTTTGGAGCTGGCAGCAATAGCCACAGATGATATACATGCCCATGCAGCAAGCAGATGGGCTTCCCAAGTTCTGAAGATACTGTAGAGTGAGCATGGGCTGGCCTAACCCAACAGTAGCTGAGTCTCCTTACAAGTCAGTCAGTGCAACAATCAGTGTGGGAACTGCTTAATTCATCCAAGGAATGGATTGACTCATCCAGCCTAGACATTGTTGCAATTACAATTTTTTTTAATTTTTGTTGTGATTTCAAATAGTTTAATGTAATTCCAAGACAAAGCATGATTATAGTTCTCCACATACACAATATGTACATATGAGTTTACAAATTTCAATAATCAAAGACAAAAAAATGATAAAAAAGAAGTTCTGAGTAACAAACTATAACACAATTCCCAATAATGGGACCTACTTTCTCATTCTACAGTTAGTAATATAATTATAGATTCTCCTATATTTTTTCTGTTAAAACCATCTCAAAAGTTTACAATGCTATTTTTCATTTTCAAGGCTAATACAAATTATTTCCATCTTTGACAATGAAAATAATCATTATTTTAGAAGCAAGTCATGATAAAAAAAACAAAAGCATTTTTAGTGGCAAGAACTTATTCAGTTAAGAATTAATTTTCTTATGAAACATCCCAAAGACATTCTTACAACATATCTCTAATATGAGACTAAGGAATAGCTTACATAGAGGTCTACAACATGGATGTCTTTTTAAAAAGTAGACATTTATTAAAAAGGAAGAAAGAGGACTAACTCACATAAGAAAGAGAAATACAAAAGAAAAAAGTACTATTGCACACAATAATCTTTCACAAAGATTAACATGGATTAAAACTTTTAATTAAAAAATCATATGGGGATTTGGGATACAATAGACCAGGGCTTTCATAGGGTCACTGCGCTTAGAGAGACAATATCAAAACAGAGACAGATGAAAGAAAACTGATAATAAAATCAATTTGCTTTTTCCCTCTCTAAAGAAAGATCTATGTGAGAGACCAATGGAGAGGGCGCCATTTTTCTTGGATTGGTTATAGAACAGCATTACAATTCTTGGTTTTACACACTAATAAGGGGAGGATTTTAATATTCATGCTAATAATAAAACTTACAGGAGAGAACTGGAAGTAACCTCAAAGGTCATCTAGCTATTTGAATCCTATCATTTTATATATAAGGAAATTGGGTTGGCAAGAGCAGAAATGAAGTGACTGAAATCACACAGGTAGGGTGAGCCTTGAAGGAAGAAAAAAAGGATTCTGAGAGGGAGAGATGAGGGAGCATATGCCATAAAATGGAGAACAGCTTGTTCAAAGAAAGGCATAGAATGGGGAGGAATGTTGACCTCGGTAAACCCAGTCTGGAAGGAATGTAGAGCTTACAAAGGGGAGTCATGTGAAATAAGGCTGGAAAGTTAGGAGGAAGTCATATTGTGGCACATCTTCAAGGACAAGCAGAGGAGTTTATACTTTATCCCAGAAGCAAGCTGAAATTTCTTGAGTCACAGAATAAGGTCATTTAAAATACTTTAGGTAAGTATAGTATAGTATAGTATAGTATAGTATAGTATAGTATAGTATAGTATAGTATAGTATAGTATAGTATATATATATGTATATATATATATATACTATATACTACATATATACATATATGTAAGCATGAACTTGCATGATGACCATGCCATTGGAGAGAAGTTCCAAGTGGTGTTGAGGCAGAATTTAGAAGATTTGATAGGGGCATCAAGGTGGTTTAGTAGATAGAGAGCTTGACCTGGAGTCCAGAGAACCTGGGTCCAAATCCAGCTTCAGGAACTTCCTAGGGGTCTGACCCTGGGTAAGTCACTCAACCCCATTTGCTTAACCCTTGCCCTTCTGTCTTAGAGTTGTTACTAAAACAGAAAGTAAGAGTTAAAAAAAAAAGATGACCACTGATAGGAAAAAAGAATAGGATGATAGAATGAAAATTCAAGACTGACTTTGGGAGTTACAAACTTGGGTGTCTAGAAGGATGATGATGCCCTCAAAAGAAATATGGAAATTTGGAGAGGGGAGAATTAGGGTAGCATATTCTGAGTTTGCGATGTTGATGAGACTTGTAAAGATATTAGGCAGTTGGTGAAATAGGATTAGAATTTAAGAGGAAATTTAAGAGTTTAGATTTAGTTTAGATTTAAGAGATTAGATTTTAAGAGAAATTTTGGCTGAATGTTTAGATCTTTGGAGTACTTAGAATAGAGAGAAAAATACTTAAATTTATGGGAGCAGAAAAATACTTAAATTTACGGGAGCAGATACAATATTCAAGTGAGAAAGTATATATAGATAATATGAGATGACCCAGGACATACAGGGGGAATTACCCACATAAAGGAAACAGGAAATGGTTAATAATACAGCAAAGAAGACTGAGAAGAAATGGTCAGAGAAGTAGAAGGAAAACTAGGAGAGATAGTGTCAATCAATCAATCAATCAATTAATCAATTAACATATATTAAATGACTACTATGTGCCAGGCACTGTGCTAAATGCTAAGCATCATGCAAGCTAAGGAGGGAGAGAATGTTCAGGAGAGCACATGATTAGAGCAAAGTCTGCAGAGAAGTCGAGGAGATTGAGGTCTGAGAAAAAGTAATTAAATTTAGGGATTAAAAGTTTTGTTGGTAATGAAACAAAAACACACTTGTCCTATTTTGAAAATTGTTTTTCTCTCCCTCTAGTTTTACTAACTTTTAATTATAAAATACATTTGCATTCTCTTAGCAACTCCCCAAGAACAATGGAATTGAAGTCAGAGAACAGGAGTTTAAATACTGGTTTGTCCCCAGTCCCTCTCTCAACAGCTCGTGCTTTCTCCCCTAAGACTTCCTTCCATCTGCTCTCTATATATCAGTGTATCCATATTCTTTTTATGTTGTATCTCCATAAAATATGGGTTAGGACTATTTTGGGGTATTCCGGGTAGGGACTATTTTTGTCTTTGTATCTTTAGAACTTAGCACAGTGCCTGGCCCATAATAAATGATCAATAAAGCCTTGTGGACTGACTGACCAACTTATTTGTGTGACTTTTAACAAGTAATATGACTCCCATGGACTTCATTTTCCTTATGTATAAAATAAAGGCTATGGGCTAGAGAAACTGCAAATTATCTTCTAGTTTTGAATGAAAAAAACCCATGATCCCATGTCCTCTTAGACAGGGTACCTGCTGCCAAGGATGCCCTGGGCATGGGTTTATAGGATGAGTGGGAGATTTGAGGGATAGGATATTAAATGCAAAAAGAGCTATAATGTGAAAGTCATCCATGAGTAATCTATAACAAAGGCTCTCAATAATTTAAATATCATGAGCCCCTTTGGAAATAGTCTGGTGAAGCCCATGGATTCCTCAGAAGAATGTTTTAAATGCACAAAATATTTCAGGATTACAAAGAAAACTAAAAGTTAGTGAAAAAACCTTTTCCCATCCAAATTCACAGACCGCCTGAAATCTATCCATGTAGCCCTTGTGGACCGCAGGTTAAGAACCTCTGATCTATAAGATGGATCACTCCAGTCAATCATCTTGTATTTGGCAAGCTTGGACCACAAAGTAATCAGAAGGTCTGGATTCTAATTCCAGCCTTCCCACAAGCTTAATTACATTACCTTGGATAAGGCATTTAAATTCTCTGATCATCTGCAAAACAAGAGGTAGTGATGAACAAGATATCTAAGGTATACTTATTCTAAGCCTAGTGAGCTTAATTTTTTTTCTCAACACACTTATTTAAAAATAGGAAGTGAAGGAAATGTCTGTGTTTTCCTCATCCCAACAGTGGCATTTGTTGAAAATAAACAAATAAACAAAAACCTGTCTTGCTTTTTCTCTGGAAAGAAGACTGCCTGGCTCCAAGATGGGAGGGGGAGCTTAGCTAAACTGGGCCTGCTTCTAACCTGGAGGGCTTATGAGACTCTTGGAGCTTTTTTGAGATTCACTGTTTATTTTCAATGGGAAATTACTCAAAATGTAATAAGGAAATATTTTGCTGAGTAAATAGATTCGTTTACATTTTGTGGCATGGACGGTTAAAAAAGAATGCCAGTCTTTTAGCTCCCTTGGCTGAAATCCCTTTTCAGGGAGAGGACTTTCTCCTTTTGCTAGCCTTTCTTTTCTCCCAACTGTTTCTTTCTCCTCCCTTTTTGAAATCAGATACTTTAAGGACCCTTTTCAAAACTCAATAAAAAAAATCCATATTTCCACAAAAGCCTGTGGTTTTTATCACTTTGGGCCTCTTCCCTTGCACTGGGAAGCCTTGGCTTCTCTCTCTCCCCAGAGGGTTTTTTTTTTTAACTCATTGCCCAAGAACCTGGCTTCGCTCTGTCCTTTCAGCTATAGACATTTCCTTTTTTCTCCTCCCTCTCCCCAATATTTCATCTTCCACTTGTCCTAGGGGAGTTTCACACTGTCAGTTTCTCAACGTTTCTCCAAGAAAATGGGCTACTTTAAACACCTTTCCATAGTGCTACCAGAATGGTCTTCCTTACCCACATGGCTCTTTGTTCCCTGTTGGTTAACTGGTTGGGATCATTTGCACACACAACATCATTGGATTAGATCTGAAAGGGACCTTAGAGATTATTTAATCCCTCCTCTTCCTTTTCCCAATGAAATCAAGGACCAAGGAGTTCAAGTAAACTGTTTGAGGTCATAGAGGAAAACTCAAATATTCTTATTCCAAATCCAGCCATTTTTTCCACTATTCTGAGCTGCCAGCTTAGTGTGTGCTTTTAATTTCCAATGCCTGAGTTTTCAGGAGAATATCTGTGAAACCCTGGAAATTTAATTTCCAAGGAATACCATTTACTCTTTTTCTTTTCCTCTCTCCCTTCTCTTTCCTTATAAATCTGGCAATGCCTGAGATTGAATCTGGGAAAATACATCATTATTTGAGGCAAGTTCTTGTTTAGTATTACAGAATCATAAACACACATCTACATGTATGCTCATTATAACATGTGCTGCTGAAATATGCCAGAGAAAGTCACCTAACCGTGTTGATTTGGTTGACTATAAATTTGTGTTGTTTAGTTTCAAGTGGGTACTCACTGCTGAATGACAATCTTTTGATTCTACTTGTTTTGACTCTCTAACCCATTCTTTGGAACACTAATCCTTGATCTGTACTCCAAGTCTATGGGGGAAACTTGAGCTACTCCTGGCTCTCAGAGAATCCTGTTAGGAGGACCAGAGCTAGACTCTTTGGGACCAGGCACTGTCTTGCCCATTTGTCTTTCTTCTGAGGTGAAAAGAAACTCTGAGAGAAAATTAATTGATCTGCCGATTCACTTTTATACACTATGGAGAAGTAAGGTTTTTAGGCAAGAGTTCATCCTTCTCTATTTTTGCCAACCAATAGCTAAAAGTCCTTTATGACCTCTCAGCAAAATACCAGTGGGCAGTCCCATCCTTTCCATAGAGTGGGGCGCCTCAGATGCCTTATAAAAAAGTCCAACCCTATAATCTCACACTTCAGTTGAGTGGAACTCATCAGATGGCTCAAGGACTCCTCTGATCAATTTCCAAGTCAATTCCCAAGTTGGAAATCTTCAAAATGTCCGTGTTTCTGCTATAGTTGTGGTGTGAAAATTTATGAGTAATGAAAAGGCTCAGCCAATTAAAATTTTTTTAAAGATCTTTTTTTTTCCTTTAAGGTTTAATCAGCACTTTTTATGTGTTTAGTAAGGGGAGCATAATGTAGTAATAAGATACTGAAGTTGGGCCTTCTTCCTACTTCAGACCACCTATATAACTCTGAGCAACACTCTTAATTTCTCTGTTTCTCAGTTTCCTGATGGTTGGGATAAAAATAAATAATTATAGATTTGTGAGTGTGTGTATATTTCATGTAATTTTCAAAATACAGTCATTCCTAGTAAAGATTCAGCAAAGTTTGAGCTGTTAATTTCTCACAAAAGTTCTTCTCTTTGAAAGCAAAGAAAGCCTTTTACATGTGGTAGTTGCCCTAATTAGGATTTTTATGTGTGTGTCATGGATTCTTTTGGCAGTCTGGCAAAGTTTGTGGATGGACTCCTCAGAATATTGTTTTAAAATATGTAAAATATATAGGATTAATGAAATCAATTATATTGAAATATAGTTATCAAAGTACTTAAAATTATTTTTTCAAAATACTTTTAGAAAAATAGTTTCATGGACCCCAGGTTGAAAAGCCCTTCTCTATCTAATATGATCTTATTGCTGCATGCGTAGTGCTTTGAAGGGTGGCTTATATTCATTCATTGAATTATATCTCAATGGTTCTATGTGGTCCCTGCTTACTTGATCCCAGCCATAGTCCCCTTACTTGATCCCACTATCAACCCCATGCTGACTCGTAGTCTTATGAAAGAAGTTCAATGGTTATTTCAGAAAGCAAAGATAGCATAACCTGCCAACATTCTAATGTTGGAAGGAAGTCCCAAGAAACAGTTTTCATAATGTCATGAAGGTCGTGTTTCTCCTAAGAAAGCAGCAGAGTTAGCTCTGTTGTAAGTTATTAGGGTTAAAATAATTATGATTTCCCAGTTCATCATCATGGCAGGGACGTAGCCCTGAGTCCTTAAAGAATATATTACTAACACCCATATGTTAGTGGTTTCTATTAGTTCTATGATAATTTTTGTAATCAGATATACTACATTTATCCCCAATTCATAAAGTGATGTCTTTATCTTCCCAGCATATTACAGCTTGTTACATTCAAAATTCATCAACAAATATCTGAGCACTCCGAGTCAAATTCAACCTCTCCCAACCATCTTTCAGTTCTCTTAGAACTCTGAACAGAGCTTAATTGAGTTACAAATCTTAAAGGAATAGTATATTGCATCTGTAAATATTATATGGTAGTTACAACAATAGTTATGGAAAATATTTTGCTGAATGTTCAATGCCTAAAAGTGGTAAATTATTACTTTAAAGTTGTTATTTAATTTAAGGCAAGTTCATAACCTTCAAATGAGATCATTGTGAATAAGGCCAAACTAAGAAGCATGTCTTCTGCAGATTTTTTCATGTTCCTTTGTGAAGGAGTTGTGAAGATTCTCATTTACTGAATTTCAGTCAGGAATGCTTTCTCCTCAAAAGCAATCTAAATCTTCCTTCCTTCCTTCCTTCCTTCCTTCCTTCCTTCCTTCCTTCCTTCCTTCCTTCCTTCCTTCCTTCCTTCCTTCCTTCCTTCCTTCCTTCCTTCCTTCCTTCCTTCCTTCCTTCCTTCCCTTCCTTCCTTCTTCCTTCTTTCTTTCTTTCTTTCTTTCTTTCTTTCTTTCTTTCTTTCTTTCTTTCTTTCTTTCTTTCTTTCTTTCTTTCTTTCTTTCTTTCTTTCTTTCTTTCTTTCTTTCTTTCTTCTTTCTTTCTTTCTTTCTTTCTTTCTTTCTTTCTTTCTTTCTTTCTTTCTTTCTTTCTTTCTTTCTCTCTCTCTCTCTCTCTCTCTCTCTCTCTGTCTTTCTCTCTCTCTCTCTCTGTCTTTCTCTCTCTCTCTCTCTCTCTCTCTCTCTCTCTCTCTCCCTCCCTCCCTCCCTCCTCCCTCCCTCCCTCCCTCCCTCCCTCCTTTCTTCTTCTTTCTTTCTTTCTTTCTTTCTTTCTTTCTTTCTTTCTTTCTTTCTTTCTTTCTTTCTTTTCTTTCTTTCTTTCTTTCTTTCTTTCTTTCTTTCTTTCTTTCTTTCTTTCTTTCTTTCTTTCTTTTCTTTCTTTCTTTCTTTCTTTCTTTCTTTCTTTCTTTCTTTCTTTCTTTCTTTCTTCTTCTTCTTTCTTTCTTTCTTTCTTTCTTTCTTTCTTTCTTTCTCTGAAATTAGAGGGGAAACCCATTTGGCTTCTCCCACTGCAACTCAGAATTCCTGTACTCAAGTGATCCACCAGCTTCAGTTTTGCCAGTAGCTGGGATGGTGTGTGTGAGTGCCACCATGATTGGTGATGAATACTTGTCCATCTGAAGTATTCTTTTTTTCTGCCCTAAGTCTGATGATTTTTTAATGATCTTTGGGCATGTGTGAGTTAATTCAATTCAATGAATTTATTAGCTAGCTAGATGGCATAGTGGATAGAGAGGCAGCTTAGAATTGGGAAGATCTGTGCTTAAATGGTGTATCTGACACATTCTGGTTTGTGTGACTCTGGACAAATCAAACTCTCAGATCCCTGAGGCAACTCTATAAGACTATAGGTGATAGAGTGGGTACTTACTAACTGTATTGGCAGAGGAAGACCCTATCCTGAAAGTTTACAATGTGCCTGAAATCACAGGTCCTGGAAAAAGTAAAATAAAACAAGTACCTATAATACTTGGTTCCTCTGGATTGGCAGCTGATGTACACTCACCCCTATTTTTATCCTTGCCAGTAGAAGAACTATATTTCTGCCAGTGTTTTGGGAATAGCATCTGGAATCCTCACCAAGCTGAGTGTTTCACATTTCTTCACCACTTACATACCACATCACACATTGCATGTGGCCACACAAAATTGTCATCATCCTATCTGGGTCAGTAGCTTCAGTTAATCCAGATTCAGATGAGAAAACAAAGCATCTTAGAAGCTGTCTAAACATCCAGAATTTTAGGAGCTGCCTTAAACTGACTAAAATGAAGTTCTGAGGATTTTAAGATATGTCCCTATTTAAAGACTTGAAAGGGAATATTTTTTAAAATACTAAAATAAAAAGATTAAAATAATTGAATATTCAGACTGTGAATATGACCAGTTTTACAATTATCACCTGGAGACACAGGTATGGGCTCTTCAAGTGATCTTTCTCAAGCTCTCGCAAGGTCTGTTAAACTTGAAACATCCCTCCGCCATGCTGCTCCCTTCTTTCCTTTGTAAGTTCCTTATAGGTGCCTCTATGGTGTGGATGGACCCAGGCTAATCACCAGCCTTACTCTCTCTTCCAGAATCATCCAAGACCAGTGGCAAGACAAAAGTAGAGACAACCAGTGGTGGCCTGAGATGCAGCAGATGACCTTGGTGATGTCTGATGATGTCTGACCAAGCTCTAAGATCTCCACAATGCCAGTTTCAGCTGCCTTCATGGCCACAGGAACAAACTGTTCTCTACTCATATGCTTGTGGTAGATATCTCTCTAACCCATCAACCAATCTGATTTCTGTTGGTTACCTTCAACCAAGTTTAACTGGTGTTACCAGGAGGTGGTGGTTCCTCATACTACAGTTTCTTGGAGCCAGTGGTGAGAGGTTGAGTATTTGTAGGAGAGTTGGGATTCTGGAGAACTAGAATGCCCCATAGAGTCATGCTTTTAAAGTTCTCAATGGCATCTCCAAGAGATAGCTATCCCACTGTGGAAAGGAAAACAGAGATCTCCTAACAGGCAGAGAGTTAGGAAGGCAAACTTAACTCTTTCTTTGGTTAGCCTACAAACAGGCATAGGAACCTAGTTAGAAGTACCATCTCATTAAGAGATAAACCAATTGAGATGGACTTTGAAATCAAGACACAAAAATTCTAGGTCCTTGTATGAACAATTTCCAGGAATAGTTTGACTTTCCATTGAGCAGACTTTCCATTGAGCAAAACTGTAGGGATTAGTGTTTGGAAGAGCACAAGCTAGTCAATGTTTGTGACAGGACTTGGAATGAGAAAAAAATGAGGACACAATGTTTAACTTCTCTTGCCTCCCTTTCCTGGGCTGAAAATGAGGGGGTCAGGGATTTGCTAACTGACCCCTAACAGTCTTTTCCAGCTCTGAGTCTTTGATCCTATTTAATTGTCAAAAATGCTGAATTGTGTCTAGGCATTTATTTATTTCTTCCAAAAATTTCCCTCAAGTATTTATTATTGATTCCAAAGGAGGGCTCTTTTTTTTCTTTAACATTTTCCCTTAGTTACATGATTTATTTTCTCCCCCTCCTCTCTTCCTCAAAGGAGGGATCCTTAACCTACAGTTCATGAACTGCAAATACACACACACATATATGCATATATAGCCAATATACATACCTGCACATACATGCCAATATAATAGTTACAGATTTGTATTTGTCTCTGTATACGCATCCATACAGTTCGTAGATACTAGGTTAGGATAACTTCTGCTTTGGAACAATTTTTGGAGAAATAAATGAATAAACACACACACAAACACACACATGTATATTGCATGCATGTGTGTATGTATACACACTAGGTTAAATAAATATATATGGGTTAAAATTTAAAAACATATATGTATAAATAAATATCTGTATGTATTTATTAGTTCTATTTCAATATAACTAATTTCCTTTGTAATTCACTGTATTTTATTTTATGCATTAAAAACAAACACATTAATCCATTATTGTGGATTAATTTTCACCAGATGGTCAACGGTGTCCATGACACCCCAAAGGGTAAGTATCCCTGCTCTAAACTATAATATTTACATTTCAGCTCTTTTAATGGATCCAATGGCTACTTTATAAATTACATTTAAAAAGATATAAAATATGTACCTTTCATGACTCTCAATCCAGGAGAGCATGCCCTGAAAAGCTAGTGCACAGTATAGCATTACAATGGAAACCACGAGACCAGTATAGCATTACAATGGGAAACCACGAGACCAAGGCCACATCGCCACCTAGTGACAATATTCTAAATTGCAGGCTCAGAAGAATGATTCAGAGGAAACCTAAGAGGACTTTTAGTGAGGCAGAGTTGAATGAGTAGGAAGGACCTGAAGGATAACTGATGAGCTGGCAATAACTGAAGAAAACTGAAAAGATACAGGAAGGGGCATAAACAAATAGAGTGGTGTTGTTACTGGCTTTTATATCTTAATATATAGTCTTTTTAAAAAGAAAAATAAAACTATGGTTCCTTACATAAGCCTTTTTGTTTCCTTTTGGTAGATGCAGAACTCCTTGAAAAGAACATTTCTTAAAGTGCCTATAACCATTTTATTCTATTGAAGTATTTTTAAAACCCTTATCTTCTTTCTTAAATCAA